>NC_074713.1:53136729-53156729 GCF_947242115.1 Biomphalaria glabrata | reverse complement strand
GCATCCAGGCGAGGTTCTCAAGCTGCCTGTTCAAACATTGCACGTGGTGCCAGCGAACTCCGCTCTAAAGATTCGCGCCATCCTTGACTTCACTGATGAAGATGGTCGTCGATGGTCAGCGGGGGATACTTGGTTGTTTGAAGGACCTGGCACTTATATACCAAAGAAAGAAACGTTTGTAGAAGAGACGATCCAGGCGGTGGTCATTGGACCCAACCAAGCCCTGCGTCTCAGAGCCAAGCTGCAATGTGTGGATAGAGACGGACATTCAAGGGTGTCAGGGGAGGAGTGGATGGTCAAGAAGACCGGTGCATACCTGCCAGGTGTATTCGAAGAAGTGGTGAGCATCGTTAACGCCTACGTTCTGACCGAATCCACTGGTCTCCACATCAGGGCAATTAAAACATTCAAAGACGACTTTGGAATTGAGAGAAAAAACGGCGAAGAATGGCTGATCACTTTCAAAGACTCGGAATCTCATATACCAGGAGTCTACGAAGAGGTACTGGGGGTTATAAATATAACTACGCTGACCAACAGACAGTACTGTGTTATATTGAACCCAGTAGGCGACGATGGAAAGCCGCAGTTGGGTCAGAAGAAGCTCGTCAGAGGAGAAAAATCTTTTTTTCTGATGCCAGGCGAAGCCTTGGAGAAAGGCATACAAAACGTGTACATCCTTAGCGAAGAAGAAGGACTGGTCCTTAACGCAACGGAACATTTTAAAGACGGTGCTGTGATGAGAAGTCCTGGAGTTAAATGGATGATCAGAGGTCCAGCGGAGTATGTGCCCCCTGTCGAGGTCGAAGTAGTCTTTAAAAGACGTGCGATTCCTTTGGATGAGAATGAAGGAATATATGTCAGGGACGTCAAATCTGGGAAGGTCAGGGCCGTGATTGGCTCCACCTACATGATCAAAGAGGATGAAGAGCTTTGAGAGAAGGATCTCCCTGAGACTGTAGAAACCTTAATCACACGGGGTACTGATCCGCTGTCCGACAGGGGAGTGAGGGGGTTGAATGAAGCGAAGACCAAACCGAGAGACAAAACTCGAGTAGTTACATATCGCGTGCCACACAATGCAGCGGTTCAAATCTATGATTACAAAGCCAAAATGTCCAGGGTGGTCTATGGCCCTGAGCAGGTCATGCTTGGACCAGACGAGCAGTTTACCGTCCTGAGTCTCTCTGGGGGCAAACCAAAGAAGAATCACGCCATCAAAGCTCTGTGCCTTCTTTTGGGACCTGACTTTGCTACGGATGTTATCACAGTGGAGACAGCTGACCACGCCAGACTCTCAATTCAATTATCCTACAATTGGCATTTCGATGTCGTAGACAAATCACCGGAGGAATCGGCTAAGCTATTTAACGTTCCAGACTTTGTGGGGGACTCGTGCAAGGCTATAGCCTCCAGGGTACGTGGCGCTGTAGCTCAAGTCTCCTTTGATGATTTTCATAAGAATTCAGCGAAGATCATCAGGGCATCAGTGTTTGGGATGGTTGATGGCAAGGTGGTGACAACTATACGTTTCCCACAGAACAATCTTGTCATCACCAATGTTGATGTTCAATCAGTCGAACCTGTGGACCAGCGTACCAGAGACTCGCTTCAAAAGTCTGTACAGCTCGCTATTGAAATAACCACCAATTCACAAGAAGCAGCTGCTCGACACGAAGCCGACCGCCTTGAGCAGGAAGCTAGAGGACGCCTGGAGCGCCAAAAGATTTTGGACGAAGCCGAAGCCGAGAAAGCCAGAAGAGAGCTCTTGGAGTTGCAGGCCAATAGCGCTGCGGTGGAGAGCGCTGGCCAAGCCAAAGCCGAGGCGCAGAGCCGCGCAGAGGCGTCGAGGATTGAAGGAGAGGCTGCTGTGCAACAAGCGAAATTAAAATCACAGGCTTCGGCGATTGAATCCGAATCCGAACTGCAACGCCTCACTCTGGCGAGGAACGCGGAGCTTGCATACGCTAAAGAAAAAAATCGAATGGATCTCGACAAGAACACGGAGCTCTCAAACATTGAAGTCAATAAATTCCGCAATATGGTGGACTCCATCGGAAGCAACACTCTGCTGGCCATGGCCACCGCTGGGCCTGATTTGCAGGTAAGAATGCTGCAGGCTCTGGGCCTGAAGTCCACGCTTATAACGGACGGCTCGTCTCCCATCAACCTGTTCAACACAGCTAGCGGCCTTCTTGGCGATGTTGTGCCTGCTAAACGGAGGAGACTGGACACGCCGGACAACGAGGAAGATGAAAATGTTTAACATAAGAATGTTGAATTCCAAAGCAATTCTACAGTAGCTTAACTCTTTCTCTCCTAAATGACGATACCAACGTTGATTCCACCAGAATGTGGTAAATAATTACGGAGAGAAAGAGTTAAGGGCATCTCAACGAAGTCTCTACAGAAAAAAAATCTACAGAATGAATATTTCTCTTGTAAAACTTCGAAATGTATCTTGTTAGAGGCGCGCTGAATACAAAATGACACACACACTTATAGTGCAACTAAAGCATTAGGGTTCTATAAGTTAAATTAAAAATTAATTTATCTATAATATAAAGCACAAAGTAAGGCGTATGTCTGTATGTGTGTCCGCATAAAAATCAAATCCGTTTGACCAAATTCTTATAAAAATCTGGCATAAACGTTCCTTAGATCATAGAAGAGACCGTAGTGTATGTTTAATGTCACCGCACAACCCGGAGGGCCCTAAAAATATACAAAAAGTACCTAATTGTATCTCTATTAAAGAGGGGAAACTTTTTAACAAGTTTGATAAACACGTTTTCTCAGTATTTTATTTTTGACATGAATATATCGGCTGAATGGATAATTCCATTTTCACACTATACTTTTATTTTCATGGCAAAATTTTTTTAAAAATCTGAAGGGAACATTCTCTATGTTTGACATAGATCTAAATTCAATCCAATAGATCGGTAAGACCCAAACTAAGGCCCGCAGGCCGTGGGTCATATCCGGCTATTATTTAAGAATACAGTATTTCAAACTTGTTTTACTATCGTCACGTTTGACTTGAGAATGCATGGGAGGGGGGGGGTGTACAATAAAATTATCGGAAAGACAAGGGAAAGATTGGAAGGGGGGGGGGCGATTGTCAATGGTCTCATTATTGCACACAGTAACCAAATATAATGCTTTTTTTTAATGCGTTTGCACGATTACTAATCACAATATATCGGTATGATCATTGCTTACATATCATGTATCAGTAAGTGAAAAAAATGTATTGTAATTCCTTGCTTAAAATGTAACAGCACGACAGAATGTAACAAAGAGTGCTGCTTACAAAATGTGTATGAATCTGTAGCACAAAAAAAAATTGCTTAAAATGTATCAGGATGACAATGTAACAAAGAGTGCTGCTTACAAAATGTGTATGAATCTGTAGCAAAAAAATTGCTTAAAATATATCAGCACGACAGAATGTAACAAAGAGTGCTGCTTACAAAATGTGTATGAATCTGTAGCAAAACAATTGCTTAAAATGTATCAGCACGACAGAATTGTAACAAAGAGTGCTGCTTACAAAATGTGTATGAATCTGTAGCAAAACAATTGCTTAAAATGTATCAGCACGACAGAATGTAACAAAGAGTGCTGCTTACAAAATGTGTATGAATCTGTAGCAAAACAATTGCTTAAAATGTATCAGCATGACAATGTAACAAAGAGTGCTGCTTACAAAATGTGTATGAATCTGTAGCACAAAAAAAAATTGCTTAAAATGTATCAGGATGACAATGTAACAAAGAGTGCTGCTTACAGAATGTGTATGAATCTGTAGCAAAAAAATTGCTTAAAATATATCAGCACGACAGAATGTAACAAAGAGTGCTGCTTACAAAATGTGTATGAATCTGTAGCAAAACAATTGCTTAAAATGTATCAGCACGACAGAATTGTAACAAAGAGTGCTGCTTACAAAATATGTATGAATATGTAGCAAAACAATTGCTTAAAATGTATCAGCACGACAGAATGTAACAAAGAGTGCTGCTTACAAAATGTGTATGAATCTGTAGCAAAACAATTGCTTAAAATGTATCAGCATGACAATGTAACAAAGAGTGCTGCTTACAAAATGTGTATGAATCTGTAGCAAAAAAAAAATTGCTTAAAATGTATCAGCACGACAGAATGTAATAAGTGCTGCTTACAAAATGTGTATGAATCTGTAGCACAAAAAAAAATTGCTTAAAATGTATCAGGATGACAATGTAACAAAGAGTGCTGCTTACAAAATGTGTATGAATCTGTAGCAAAAAAATTTCTTAAAATGTATCAGCATGACAGAATGTAACAAAAAGTGCTGCTTACAAAATGTGTACGAATCTGTAGAAATTTCTGGACAATCTTTCATCATCTTCATTGTCAACATTTTGTCATTTGATTTTTGGTGCTGTCGTTATTGTTTTGTGCCTTATATGATTTATATTTTTTAAGAAATAAAACTATTACGCTTTGCTATTCTGTTCTCTAAAACGTCTCTACACCACGACACAAGTCTTCGTATTATACTGAACATTCTTATGGGTAGAGTGATGGATGATTAGCTGAGACTGTGTAGGGTTAAATGTATTTGATTAAGACTTTGGTCCTGCTTCAGTGACTGTTATGTCTTATAGAACGCATTGCAGTTTGCCAAAATTTATTAACATTTTTTTCTCAAGTACCCCGCTAAGGTTTTTTATAAAACTTATATCAGCTCACTCTGGTAAAACTCTTGTACACATCATTTCTCACACATCCAATTATTTCGTTTATCTAGCAAGAATCAATTTAAAAAATTAACCAACTAAATAGTTTGTTGAATAATGAACAAGGGAGAAAAATGTTACTTTACTGATGTGAATTTGTAAGTTAAATTAGTCCCCTTTAAACTTTGTAGAGGGAAATAGGTCGCCGTTATAAATATATCTATCGAACCTTCTTTTTTTGCTAAGCATATCCCTAGTACAGTGGTTAGTGTGTTCACTTAGGGAGGCTTGAGCCCTCAAGTTCGAACTCAGGTTGTTCAACTTTTTTTTTTAAACGAATTTATAAAACAATCACGGCAACATTCAACCTGATACACCCTCCTTCCCCGTCCTCCTGCATTATTCGAAACTGGTCCAGACGAAAGGATCATAGCGGCATAGCGTATTGAGAAAGCTAAAAGCATGACATAGCGCTTAACAAAAATGTAGGTAGAAATATTTGTAATTGCACAGATTTATTATTGTTAGTCTAGATCTATTACAAATTTGATTACACGACTGATCCAGATCATCCAACTTATTTGATACAGCTACACTTAATATAAGATTTTTTTTTTTTAAAGTATGTTTTTCTTGTTTCATACCATTATTTTCTTTCTTTACCACATAAATAAACTCACAGATACGTAAGAACTTTAGAACCCCTGTCTACCATACTTGAAATGTATTTTGACGCATCGCTTCCAATTCCATTTTGTTTCTGACGAGTATCTCCAGAGTACCTGTACCCCAAGATTGAGAAACATCAATCTAGCGTCATGGCAACAGATGTGTACATACAGGCTGAATTGCAGGCTGTCCCCGACACTACAGTCTGGTATTAACTGCTCTAAGACTCGTGAGATTTAAAAAAAAAACTAAAAGAGAAAGCTTCAAGAGTGTTTGCTAGAGTGCAGCATGTCCATTTAATTTCCTTTCACATCGTTTGAAACATGTCGTCGGCTAAATAGGCTGAGACCAGAGCAAACAGTGCCGGCTCTAGCCATGAGAACTTTGGTCAGCAGACTAAGGCTTTCACTGACATTATGCCAGTTTGATTTGATTACAGCGTATAGCTCACACTTTTGTTTTAGTCTAAACCACTGGCTAAAAAAGTTTGAAACCGAAACCAAATTAGAATACTTTATTTTGATCTGCAGTTTCGCACATGGGAGGCGCGGTGGCTGAGTGGTTAAGCGCTTGGATTCCGAACCTAGGTTCTGTATTCGAACCTGGGTTCTGGATTCGAACCTGGGTTCTGAATTCGAACCACGGTGAAGACTGGGATTTTGAATTTCGGAATGTTTAGTGCGCCCCTGAGTCCACCCAACTCTAATGGGCACTTGACTTTAGTTGGAGAAAGTAAAGGCGGTTGGTCGTTGTGCTGACCACGTGACACCCTGCTCGTTAATAGTTGTCCAAAGAAATTGATGACCTTAACAGTTTCTGCCCTATTGATCGCAAGGTCTGACAGGGGAACCTTACTTTTTTCTTACTTTTTTTTTTTTTTTTTTTAGTTTCGCATTTAGTAATATGGCAGGTTGGATAAGTTTTTAGATTGTCATGCTAATAACGCAACTGTCGTGGATTCGATCCACATGCTGACCTTTTTTTCTATTGTCTTAGAACAAAAAAAATCGTGATAATTTGGTAATTATTTTTTTTTTTGGGGGGGGGTAGCTGTTAATTGCTGCAACACCCAGTAAAACAAAAACAAAAAAAAATAGCCAATGATTGATGAAAATTGTTTTTTCGGGTTATTTGAATTAAAAGTTTTAGGGTAGAGCTATAAATTCTAACACTCTTGCTTTGGCTAATCAAAAATGTGTGTCAACATCTTTTTGCTTTTTTGTTGTAAAAAAAAGTCTAACTATGTTGGATTATTGAATGAATTTAATTTGCTTTATATTTGGAGAAATGTAGATTAAAACAGATCCCAAAAAAATGAAGGAAGATTACAATAATAATTAACATTCGTATTCAGTTTGGAATGGCACAGAAATCTGGCGCACCGTTGTAATCAGTAATGTCAAGAGATGCGCTCATCGATTGGCCAGATTGGACATCTCGTTTCTGGCAACAGAATATTATACTAGTGGCCAGGTTTTAGAATAATGCTTTAGCAGACGACTCGATAGTTCTTGGAAAACAATGCTAGGGGAGATTTTTTTTTTCCTTTCTGTTTACAGCATTATCATAATAAGAAATGATGAATTAATTAATTGTTTGGCTAGTCAACAATAAAAGAGGTGTTTGATCCAATGCAATGCACATATTGTAACTCCAGTATTAACCAGCTATTGCCTATCTAGGTCTAGTAATGTTTGCTTGGTTTGATAAGTGGATAGTTTACTGCAGCGTTTCTCAAACTGTGGGGCGTGTCCCACTAGGAAGGCACGAAGTCCTGTTAGGGGAAAGGTTGGCGATCAATTTATTTTTCACACTCCTTAGAAACCTGTGGATTCAGGGGCGCCATACAAATTAAATTTAAAATATCAGCCTTCACTAGGATTGGAACCCGATACCTTTCAGTTCGAAATCCAAGCACTTTACCACTCAGCCACCTCACTCCATACCGCTAAAATGGACCTGTGTAAAATGATCACATAACGCTACCTAAAATAGACTATAAAACGCTACCTTTAAAAAAACTTTACTATACTTTAAAAAATGACCACACGAAGCGATTCTCTAAGAAAGACAATATAACACATCTTTCAAAGATGATGACAAAAAAAAACTTGTTTTAACTCTTTCTCTCCTAATCGACGATACCATCGTTGATTTTGACCTCATTAAAATAAATTAATGTTTAATTTTATAAACTTGACGTTGTGTTATATAAAAAGAGCATCCATTTCCCTTTAATTCTAGACCAAATACAACATTTTCTTATAACAAACAACAAAGCTACTGAAGCCCAATCATAACAGGATAGTGAAATACTAATGGGATAAATGAAGAATTCCTTTGAAACTTGGAAAAATAATTACGGAGAGTAAGAGTTAAAACATCATAAATTTACTTTATAATGACCAGGTATAATAAATAAATGTCTACGATTGAAACTTGAGCCAAACAAAACAATGTAAGTTGTCTTAATAAGTTGTGTCTGTGGGCTGCTAAATACTTAGCTCCGGCCTTGAACAATTGTAGATCCTCTTTTTGTTTGTTTGTTGAGGAGGCATTTATGAAAACCTTTGAATAAATATGGAAACAAAACGTTAAACGATGAACATGACGTCACGCCGCTCTATCCCCTATTCATCTGTTTCCGTACATCGATTCATAACTTGCAGACGATCGCCAAGAAAGATCGATACTGATGTCTGTACTTGAGAAAAGTGAAATAGTTTTTTGACATTAACAAATGGGATCCTTAAACACGTCACTTCCGCTCCAATTACGTCGGGCAGGGAGAATTCATTTTTTTTTTAAAGCTTTCGTCGTCTCTTACAGACCATTAGCCTTCATAAAAATAATAACTGCTTTTGAGGTTTGCAAGAATTGTTTCTCTAGTAGCTGTGTCATCAGGACTAACTAGGCCTACCTAAAACGACTGACTGCCCAATAATAATGATAAAATAATAATAGTAATAATAACTTCATTTATAAGGCGCTCTTAACGAACATAATATAGGCTCAATGCGCTAATGGAACTAATCAGAAATAACATTTACAAAAAAATAATAAATAAAAAATGCAATATCTCTGTTGGAGATTTTCATACATGGCGGAAAGCCTATAAATAGCAAGCTTTTTGGTGTATCCGGTGTGAATAATGACGGTAGTGTTGATAAGCTGTGTTTTAAAAAGTTACATAGTTATTAAATTTATAATTATGGTATTGCTTTGTCATCCGTACCCTATTCATGTCTAATACAGAATTATAAATTATTTCAAATTGTTCGAACTACACGGGGCGAACATCATTGCTAATACAATTCCAATTATCATTCAACAAAGTAACAAAAGTGAAGATGATCCTGTCCAATATGATATAAATAAAAACTAGATTTGACTTCATCTTTATTTTGTCGTTCCTTTTCTATCTTTAAATCAAATGAAAGGCTGCCCTGTTGCCACACTTTAAGTTACAAGAAATAAGTAAGATTATGTCCCTTGTTTCTATCTTTAGAACATGTTAAAGTCCTATCTCCTTTCAACCCTCTAATAATTCTTCCAATTTTTGAGAGTGGGCGACCTTTTCGTGAGGACAAGATTCTGTATTCTGTAGGTAGTGTTGTGTGAGGGAGTGTAAATGTGTGTATGTGCGTGCGTGCGTGGGGTACTTAGCCTGGCTGAACGGGGTAACTTTGTTTGTCACACTAGGGGAGACTATTTGTCTCTCGTTGGAGAAAACAAAAGACATACTATTCTTGGCTCTAATAGTTTTACTGATAATTCGTAGTAGAAAGATGGTGCGCGCAAGGGATGTGTAGATGAGAGGAGACGGTGTTGGTATACAAATTTGGCACTTATGAGAGATTCTAGTTTTAGCATTAACACTGTATTGGAGGGTTTATGTTGTTTTTTTTCAATTCCTACTATTTGCTTGCATTCTCATCTTGGGTGGAAAAACATAGATGGTAGGAAAAAGGTAAGTTAGTTTGTTAGTTATTGTATTCGTAAAATCGTAAAACGAAACAACACATACTTAAAAGCAAACTTCAAACTTATATTTAAGAAAAGAAAATAACTTACAAAACCATCATCAGACCTGTAGTCATACATGCAAGTGAAATCTGGACGCTGACCAAAAAAAAAACCCAGAAAATCTGCTAAATACTTGGGAAAGAAAAATACTCAGAAAAATTTACAACAATGTACATAAGGAAATCGGAATAAGGACTCGCAACAACCAAGAAGTAAACCAGCTATATGAAGACCCCTCTATAGTGGCGGAAATAAGAAGAAGCAGATTACGTTGGGCAGGCCATCTTGAAAGAATGCCAGAGAACAGAGAGGCAAAGATTGTTCACAGGCAACAACCACGTCACAGGTCTACAGTTAGGCCTACTATCACTAGTGGTGTCGGATAGACTCGTCGTGTTTAATGGAACTTGGCCTCTGCGGCTACTTTAGGCATTGCGAGCTGAATTTTTTTTTTTTAAAGGGCCGGATTCGTCCCGCGGGCCGTAGTTTATGCGTCACTGTGTAGTAATATCATAAGACAAACTCTGATATACATATATACATTCCGTGATACTTATGGCTGCTGTCTGTGTTTGTGTGCGTTTGTATGTGTCTGTATGTTTGTGTTTTAGTGCGTTTGTACGTTTTATGCGTTTGTATGTGTCTGTTTGTGTTTGTATGTGTTTGTGTGTGTCTGTGTGTGTTTACTGTGTTTATATGTGTATCTGTGTTCTCAGGTGTTTGTGTGTGTGTTTCTGCGTATGCGTGCTTTTCTGTGTGTCAGTATGTGTCGGTGTGTGTTTGCTTTTTGTTTGTATATGTTATAATATATCTTTGTTTGTGTATGTATTTAAGTGTGTCGTGAAACCATATCATCCAATCGATTTTTGCATTGATTTTTATACAATTTTATAAGTAACTGAGCTAGAAAATGGAGCTGTATTTAGATCAATCGCGCATCGCTATGTTATTAAGTAATAGTTTACCCAACGGCTATTCCCTGGTCTATTGATCCTAAAATATGCCATATTATCCAAAGCCTATCAAATAGCGTGTGGTCTTAAACTACAGGGGCTGTAACACATACGAAACGAGACATGTCTATCTATTAAACCATAACCTTAACTACATGTTACAGTAACCACATGTTAACCAAAATGTAAGTCTAACCACATGTAAATATTTAAATCATCGTTGGCCTCCTTCAGTCGTAGAACGACCATGGTTCATCTCGCACACTTCCTCATGTGGCTGTGGAGCCCTATTTTGGAGAGACACTCCCGTCCACAAATATCGCAGGTTAAGGTGGCTGTTGCTTCGGTGGTAGAGGAGCTGGCCATTCTTCGCTTTGTCCGTTTTTCTTCCAGGGCTGAGGCCCATGCTCTTTCGCTATCCATAGCTTTCTTGGTCACTGCCTCTCTCCATTTGGTGCGGTCTAGAGCTATGTCTTCCCAATGGTCAGTATTCATGTTCACTGATTTGAGGTCCCGTTTTAGTACATCTATGTAACATCTTATCGAAATCATAATTTTAAACGCATTGTAATTGTGAGAAGAGGGACAATAAGAATGGCAATTGTAAACAGTTAACACGGACTTAAATCAAGTAATAAAGGGGACTAACTCTAATAAAAAAAATAAGTTAGCCACCCTTATTGTCCCTCTTCTCACAGTAATCCTAATCACACCGTAACCACATTTTAATCTTACCACATATTATTTACAAGCTTAACCTCATTTTAAACACATGTTCATAAACGTGTTATCAAGGGGATGCATAGGCCCTATATATAAATATATATATATATCACAACCACATTGTCTCTATGTCAAAATTTTAACAGCAAGTTGACCACGTGTTAACCATATTGGTTTCCTGATCAGTGTAAGCTTAGCGACATCTAAACCGCATTTGAAACATGTCATTATAGTAACCATATTATTTCCAGGTGTTAACGACAATGAAATTTTAACCACATCTTAGCAACAATGAAATTTTAACCACATGTTAGCAACAATGAAATTTCAACCGCATGTTAGCCACAATGCAATTTCAACCACATGTTAGCAACAATGAAATTTCAACCACATGTTGGCAACAATGAAATTTCAATCGCGAGTTAGCCACAATGAAATTTTAACCACATGTTAGCAACAATGAAATTTCAACCGCGTGTTAGCCACAATGAAATTTCAACCGCATGTTAGCAACAATGAAATTTCAACCACATGTTGGCAACAATGAAATTTCAATCGCGAGTTAGCCACAATGAAATTTCAACCACATGTTAGCAACAATGAAATTTCAACCACATGTTAGCAACAATGAAATTTCAACCACATGTTGGCAACAATTAAATTTTAACCACATGTTGGCAACAATGAAATTTCAACCGTGTGTTAGCCACAATGAAATTTCAACCACATGTTAGCAACAATGAAATTTCAACTGCGTGTTAGCCACAATGAAATTTCAGCCACATGTTAGCAACAATGAAATTTCAACCACATGTTAGCAACAATGAAATTTCAACCGCGTGTTAGCCACAATGAAATTTCAACCACATGTTAGCAACAATGAAATTTCAACCACATGTTAGCAACAATGAAATTTCAACCGCGTGTTAGCCACAATGAAATTTCAACCGCGTGTCAGCCACACTGAAATTTCAACCACATGTTAGCCACACTGAAATTTCAACCACATGTTAGCCACATTGTTTTGGTTTAACTCCATTCAAACTTAATGGTCATTTGCTCTCCCATAAACACTCTGTCCTTGTACACGAAACAATTGCAGTAACATAATAGGAAGGTAAAAACAATACGGAGAAATGTGGAGGCGATATAAGGGAACCTAAGAAAACCTTAAGCAGATTATAAAGACGAATATTGTGAGAGACTCGGAAATTAAAAGACGGACCTAAACAATGTTAAAGACGCCATATTGAAAGATCGCAGTAACATAATAGGAAGGTAAAAACAATACGGAGAAATGTGGAGGCGAAATAAGGGAACCTAAGAAAACCTTAAGCAGATTATAAAGACGAATATTGTGAGAGATTCGGAAATTAAAAGAAGGACCTAAACAATGTTAAAGACGCCATATTGAAAGATCGCAGTAACATAATAGGAAGGTAAAAACAATACGGAGAAATGTGAAGGCGATATAAGGGAACCTAAGAAAAACAATAGGCCTAGAAATTAATTTGTGCTATTAAGAAAAAGCAAGGGAAACAATGCACACAAATTTATCATAAAACTTTCTAAAACAAGAGGAGACGCGGTGGCTGAGTGGTAAAGCGCTTGGGTTCCGAACCGGGGATCCCGGGTTTAAATCCTGGTGAAGACTGTTTTTTTTTTATTTCGGGATCCTTAGGCCGCCTCTGAGTTCAGCCAGCTTTAAAAGATATCTGGCATTAGCTGGTGAAAAAGTAAAGACGGTTGGTCGTTACGCTGGCCACATGACACCCTCGTTGACCGTTGGCCACATAAACGGATGTCCTTTACATCATCGGAAGGTCTGAAAGGGGGAACTTTACTTTTTAAAACACATAGATCATCAACACCTTCTTTGTCCTTTATTCCGGAAACACGAAAAATAAGCTATTTATAGTTATAGGCAATAGATAGCCTAAATAAACATATCCACTTAATGTAACGATTTGCTTTATATTATGCTCCCTTTTGGTTCCAATTTTTAATTTGTCCTTAACACTATTTATCAAGGCGGACGAAAACAAGGAAATATTTATAAAATACTTTAAAAAAAAAAAAAAAAGGTTACGTCAAGTTTCTTTGTATCAATTAGTTTGGATCAGTCATGTAATTAAATTTGTAATAGATCTAGAGAAACAATTTTTTTTAGAGGCATTTATATGTAATTTTTTTTTTAAAGTGAACAACCTGAATTCGAACTTGTAGGCTAAAGCCTTCTCAGGATTCTCAAGCCAACGCGTTAACCACTCGACTAGCAAAGAGTCGAAGGTAGATTGCGTCTATTGCTTGTTTTTCATGTTTGTGTTCACTAAGCCTTAGAACACGATCTATAAAAGGGACTAAATCAGCTTACACCAGCACTTCAGTAAATTATTATTTCTTTCCGTTTTTTTTCAGACACAATGCAAAGTAATTTATTACCAATACTTAATTAACTAATTGGTTAATTTTTAATTATTTTTTTTTTGTGTTGTCAGGTAAAAGAAATAATTGTGCGAAATTTCAGCTTGATCCGAGATTGGGTGTCGAAGAAATAACGTGAACAATCTTTTTGTCAGACAGATACACAGACAGACAGACGGACAGAGTGACAAAATAGAAGCTTTGTCAAATCCGTACAGATTTTCTTTTTTTTTTTTTTTTTTTCTCTTATAAAAATCTTCCTATAATAAATATTATTTTTTTAATGATAAAAAAATGATAAAATAAACTGACTTTGCCACCACACAAGTATTAAATTATACATTTAAATATGTTTCTATGTAGAGATGAAATTATTTCGAAAGTAGGTCAGCACGCCTTAAAATAAACCCAGCTTAACCTCGAGCTTGCCAGAAAAAGACTCACCCATCAACCAGATCCTTTAAAGCAATGCGGCATGACTAGATAAACGCTCTCGCCACGCAGCGTAAATGCTAGATCTAGAATGATGCTAAATTATACCCTTCTCATGCTAATGTTGACATCGATTTAGAGAAGCAGTGCGTTGAAGAGTTGGCAAATAATGGTCGGATAAAATAGCAAACATAGCGTGGCCATGACTTTTTTTCCGACGCGCAATTTTTTTTAAGGTCATGTGCTGTCAACTGAGTGTATTTCACAATGCATGACGTTCCATTTAAAGGATCCTGTTTGGATATGATTCGTCTTTTAACTATAATAACCTAGCGGCTGAAATCGTAGACTAGATAGAGCCTTGAGATTTATAAATAAAGTTTCCCTTTCAGACCTTGCGATCTATGGAATAGATGATGCAAAAGGTCATCTGTTTCTGTGGCCCATTGATAATGAGGGTGTCATCTGTCCAGCACCATGACCAACCGCCATTATTTTCCTGAACGAATGTCAGGTACCCATTAGAGCTGGGTGGATTCGAAGGCGCCCTGAAGATCCCGAAATAAAAAATCCCCAGGATTCGAACCCTGAAATAGCTTTACCACTCAGCCACCGCGCCTCCTTTAGATATATCTCATTTGACTAGAGCGACATTATTTAAATCACTAAATTTAGAGACACATTAGGACAAAAGACTGGCTGCCTATCGTGCGGTATGCGCGCTGGACTGTCATTCGGTCGTCCGGATGGTCCCTGGTTCATACCCTCCCCGCTGCCATCCCGAGTTGCCCTGCGGGAGGTTTGGACTAGAAAAAAAACATCAAAAACATGCAAAACATTTTTACAAACAAAACAGAGACTCAAAACCATAACTTGCCATAACAGTAAACCATAACTTACAAATACCAACACACGACCTGATAAAATACTCAGACACAAAGATAAAAGCACATGTCTTATCTCATTTGCTTGGACGAATTCATACAAGAGCTTAGTCTTCCCTAGTGCCATTAGAGCACGGAAGGGATTGCCAGAATCAGCCTTGAAAACTCAGCAGAGTTGAAGTCTTTTATTAACATGCATATCTATTATCTAATTTAATACATGGATATGCGTAGAGTGTAATTTTTTTTCCTAAGGCATTTCTGGGGTAATTTATAAGATAAGATAACTTAAGATAAGATGACATAGTGAGAAAAGAATTGGAATTTCGAATTTGAGCGAGATCTCTAAAGAGCTCGTTAAACAAGAAAATCTTGACAAAGCCTTAGTTCCTCTTTAATAAGCGCTTTAGTTCCTCTTCAATAAACGCGTTAGTTCCTCTTTAATAAACGCTTTAGTTCCTCTTTAATAAAAGTTTGAGTTCCTCTTTAATAAACGCATTAGTTCTATTTAATAAACGCATTAGTTTCTCTTTAAAAAACGCTTTAGTTCCTCTTTAATAAACGCCTTAGTCCATATTTAATAAACACTTTAGTTCCTTTTTAATAAACGCCTTAGTTCCTATTTAATAAACGCTTTAGTTCCTCTTTAATAAACGCCTAAATTCCTCTTTAATAAACGCTTTAGTTCCTTTTAAATAAACGCCTTAGTTCCTCTTTAATAAACGCTCTGTTTCCTCATAGATAAACGCTCTGCATTTTGTGTACTATACATACCCCCCACACACACACACACCAATTTCTTCTGAAATGAAGATTATTGCACCCTGACCAAGACTGGCCGTAGGACGACGGAGATGACGGCGGTCAGGATTCAAACTCGCAACCCTCGAGACAACAGTTTACCACACGTTCAGGTAGGTATGAAAAAAACCCAACGAAAATGACATTTTTAACCAAGTGAATAATGTAGTTATCTGCGATCCCATGAGCACCCTAGTAGGTCGACCTGTGCTTATTTAGTTGGAACTTGATTTGAATCACATCATTTGCCCCATTGACCACAAATTCTCGATACTATGTGTCACAGTCTCAGTTGACTTTGCCTGATTTAATGTTCACGTCATGTTAAGAGTTTAAAAGACACGTGGAATTCCTGATGTAGAAAACAGGAAGTAGAATGACTAAAATTGACTTTGAGTTCAGTCAGTCCATTCAGTTCAGTCAAGTCAGTCATCAAGTCAGTTCAGTCAAGTCAGTCAGTCAAGTCAGTTCAGTCAAGTCAGTCAGTCAAGTCAATTCAGTCAGGGCAGTTCAGTCAAGTCAGTCAGTCAAGTCAAGTCAGTTCAGTCAAGTCAAGTCCTTCACTCAAGTCAGTTCAGTCAGGGCAGTCAGAAAGAGTCCTCTGAACGAGGTAGTTATGTATTATCCTAGTAGTAGCGAGTTGGTTAGTCGAGTTGTAACTTTGAGTAGAGTAGTATCTTCTGGTCCAGTACGGACTTCAGTATTTTGATAGTTTTTCTCTGGATCTAGAGAGTCAAGTACTATCTTCTGGTCCAGTACGGACTTCAGTATTTTGATAGTTTTTCTCTGGATTTAGAGAGTCAAATAGTAACTGTGAAGTTTATTGTTACCCGCTGTGTTGTGGACGTTACTTGTGATTTATTCATGGATATTCAATACCGCTGTTATGTGAATGTAATTATGTTTCACATCGGGAGTCTTGATGTAACTGCCAATAAGGTGCAGTAGTGTCATTATTGTCTTTAAATAAACATTATATTTGTCTGCCGAAGAGAACTTGAGTCAATCTGTAATGTCTGTGTCTGTCACGTGTGACTCCAGGAAGCACGAACCCAGCAGTATAAGCATTCGCGAAACACTAATCGTAACCAGCCTCATGCGTCATATTACGTCAACGCGTTACGCATATAGAACCTTTTATATTATAGTTTCCATTTGAACATAAATGTTGGTCAAATAGAATGTTACGAGAAAAGATTACCAAACAAAAAATGGTTTTAAAAATTTGCATTTTAGAAACTAAATAAATAATTATTTCATAACGAATGAAAGTCTAGAAATAGTCTTGCTCTGTACTCTAGGTCCAGGATATATGTGTTCCTTAAATATGCATAGGCTATACTAGTAATCCTAATTGGTTAATGCTTAACTGATCGCTATAGTATCAAACTAATTGTTTCATACTAATTAAAGGTAATTAAAGGTTATATAGCGCCTGGTTTGGTCTTCGTGTCACCTGTTACGCCGTCCTCCTCTAAGCTCGCCGTAATTGATCGCATTTGGTATTGGTCATCGCGAAACAGGTGTCTGACCAGGGGCGAAGCTAGGAATTAGCCATCATTTGGGGCCCGGAGGGCTTGACCTCTTACGGGTATCCTGCATTTTGCGTAATATTTAATATTTAATGTAAAAAAAAAACTCATTTGGGCCCCCCCCCTCAAGTGGGGACCCGGGGGGATTTAGAAATTCTTCCCCCTCCTCCCGCACCCTAGCTTCGCCACTGTGTCTGGCCCAGCAAGGCTGTTGAATGGTAAGTAGTACTTTTTTTTTTTACTGCTACACCGGCATCCTTGGAGTAGGTCTATTTATAAGGTAGTACTTTTTTACTGTTACACCGGCATCCGGAAGAGGACGGCTATTCGTAAGGTTATCTCGCCAGCAAATATGCCTATTGTGTGGCGAACGTACCTTTGATGGAAGCACTCGATAATTAATTTTTAATGTTTCTGTTGTGCGCGAACGTTACGCAGCGTTGCCAGGATATTGAAGACAGCCATAGCGGTCCTATATTCTGTTTCAAAGAGTCGGTGGTCCTCATAGCATTTCAAACACAATTAGAAATATAAGGGACATAAAAAAAAATCCTTTTTTTAAAAAAAAAAAGCTTATCAAAAAGGGAATAACTCTGCCCTAAAAACTATATCAGGAATGTACAAGTTATTTCCCTTATTTAATACCCAACAAAATAATTAATTTGCAATAATTAATTCACAAATATGGTATTTTTTTTATTGATTCGTGTTGTTGGTGTTATTGTCTTGTTTTGTTTTTTGTTAGGTACAATAAATAATTGTTTAGGTACAATAAATAACTGTTTAGGTACAATAAATAACTGTTTAGGTACAATAAATAATTGTTTAGGTACAATAAATAATTGTTTAGGTACAATAAATAACTGTTTAGGTACAATAAATAACTGTTTAGGTACAATAAATAATTGTTTAGGTACAATAAATAACTGTTTAGGTACAATAAATAACTGTTTGGGTACAATAAATAATTGTTTAATGTTTGAAGTATCAACTTGATAGGAGAATGCGTGAGGGAGAAAAAGCGTTAAAAATTATTTTAGGGGACAAAACCCAACAGTTTTAGCCATGTCTGCGAATACTTAAAGATTACTTTCCTTTGTTGGTATCAAACGAAATTATTAATTACCAGTAATTAATTGACAAATCGGATACTTTTTTTTTTTAGTGATTCTGTCTTGTCTATGCCCCTGATTGAACCCTTAGCGCGTGAATAAGCTCAGGCCCCAATCAGAGATGAATCTATTCTAATACATGAGCATGTTTTTTGAAATATCCTCAAACGAAGAACTTGAACTAATTTCGGAATGCAAGGATGCAACAAAGTCCGGTTACAAAAACATTCAAATTGTATAGTCTGTAAATAAAGGCCGTGGTACAGAAGTTGTTTGTCTGCTTCCTCGTCGTTTTGGTACAACATGCCGTAATGGACAGAAATGTGCCGTTTTTGAAATGTGCCGTTTTTTTAAATGTGCCGTTTTTGAAATGTGCGGTTGTTGAAATGTGCCCTTTTTGAAATGTGCCGTTTTTTAAATTGCGGTTGTTGAAATGTGCCGTTTTTTAAATGTGCGGTTGTTGAAATGTGCCGTTTTTTGAAATGTGCCGTTTTTTAAATGTGCCGTTTTTGAAATGTGCCGTTTTTTGAAATGTGCCGTTTTTGAAATGTGCGGTTGTTGAAATGTGCCGTTTTTTAAATGTGCCGTTTTTTTTAATGTGCCGTTTTTGAAATGTGTCGTTGTTGAAATGTGCCGTTTTTGAAATGTGCGGTTGTTAAAATGTGCGGTTGTTACTTACAAACATTGAGCCGCACATAGCCTAAATACACTCATAAAATATCAACCTCATCATTTTTTTTTCACATTTTATTTTAAACAAAAGTTATAATCCCAATGAACACTCGATTTGTAACTTAAATACCATGCATTTATGTAGCTTTTTCATTTAGGGTTTCGTGGAGTATGATACGTGATACAAGGGGGTCCCAGTGTCAAAAAAGTTTGAGAACCTTTAACCTAAGAACCTTCATGCCTAGTTTCATAATGTCTGGTCAAATGGTGTTGATAAGGAGCATATATGTACCTTATATTATATATTATATATTAGATAATTGGAGATTTGGAGCTCACAATGTCACAGTGATTTTACAGAAAATCTAAATACTTACCCTGAGATCTTCTCCTTTCTCCATCGAAGATAAAGAAAACAGAGCTCCAGGTCAAAGGTCCCGTTTGGGTGCAACTGTAAACCAAATCAATTATTTGATTCTAAAGACAAAAGTTGTCTGACTTGGCCCATGTGACAACATGAAGCAATTTTTTGCTTGGTAAATGCCTCTCGTTTTTTTGGCTATGACTTTGCATGCAACAAAGAAGTTAAGTGAAAATGAATTCCACTCTTGACCTTCGCGTCTGCTTCAGAAATTACCGCGCGCTCGACTCACTGTTTCATCGATTTTTTTTTTCTTTTAAGGAAACTGTGTGTGCGCGCGAGTGTGGGGTGTAAATAGCCTGCGCGCGACTCTCTCTATTTCTCCCCTCTCAATCAGTCTCTCTCTCTCTCTCTCCTTCTCTCTCTCTCTCTCTTTCTATCTTTCTCTCTCTCTCTTTCTCTCTCTCTCTTTCTCTCTCTCTCTCTCTTTCTCTCTCTCTCTCTCTATCTCTCTTTCTCTCTCTCTCTCTCTTTCTCTCTCTCTTTCTCTCTCTCTCTCTCTCTCTCTTTCTCTCTTTCTCTCTCTCTCTTTCCCTCTCTCTTTCTCTCTCTCTCTCTTTCTCTCTCTCTCTCTTTCTCTCTCTCTCTCTTTCTCTCTCTCTCTCTCTCTCTCTCTCTCTCTCT